>NW_022196389.1:1304930-1311351 GCF_008641045.1 Pistacia vera
TGGAAAGTTGTGGCTTCATATATTGATTTGTCTAACCATTTTATTTGGGAGATGTTTTACATATAAATATCTTTGATTCAGCATAAATATTTTTCTATTCAAACTTTATATCCCTTTGAATCCTAGCAATGACTTATTTGATAATACATATTGATGTTTGTCGTCTATATCATATACTGTAAATGAAGTCATGATTATTTTTAAAGTGTAAAAAAGTTTTTTTTTGCTTAAATAGTAAAATGAAACAAAAATCAACAAGCAAGTAAAATCATGGTTAAGTGGCTCATTGATATTTACTCTCATGTGAGCATGTAACATTTGAGTTTTCATCTAATGCAAAGTAATTCTATACGGTTGGATCATTCGAGCAAATGTAAATCTAAATGGGTTTGAAATAGGTTTTTGTGCTAATTAATTTAAGTAAATACAGAGAGATTCCAATTGTTAACTTTTGATAATGTGCTTAATTAAGATATTGAGTAGTAACTAGCATAACTTGTTTGTAAATACGGTTAATTAGTGATTCCTTTAAAAACTCAATTATGTAGTTTTTTCGTTAAGTACTTAAGCTGTATTGAACAAGATTTGATATGATATATAATATGATATATTGAAACTTCATACCTGTTTGATCTGTTAAACAATCGTTGATGGCCTTTCAAACGGTTCTTCAACTGCATCAAGCTCATTTCATATTGTCAAGAGGCGATTAAAGTATCAGGTTGTGTTGCTTGATGTCGGCGAGAGTTTATCACAAAGTAAAAGCTTTGCGATTGAAAGTTTGAAGAATTGTATTTTCAATTCATTGATTTTACACTAAGAGTTACAAACTTTATATAGGGCAGATACAATCTACGGAATCTCCTAATTATGTCAATTACAATATACCAACATAATTAGGAGATTACAGGATATCAAGAACATTATGAGTATCCTAAAACTGAAAAAATTAAGAGATCACATAAATATTCAGGAAATCTCAACACTCTCCCTCAAGTTAGTGCATAGATGTCACAAATACCCAACTTGTCTAAACCTTGTGAGAAAATACGTTTGGAGACAACCTTGGTAAGAATATCGGCCAATTGATCATTTGATCGAATCTTGGGCAATTTAATAGTCTTTTCATCCAGTTTTTCTTAGATGAAAAATCATTTTACTTCAACATGTTTCATACGATCATGTTGAACTAGCTTGTGAGCAATGTCACATGCTACTTTATTGTCACAATATAATTGGATTGGTTGATTGGGTTGATAACCCAAATCTTGCAAGAGAAGTCTTAGCCACAAAGCTTCACAAATCCAAGGCTGTTTTAAGAACATTTGTGACCCTAGGCAAAAGTTATTTTGGGGGCCTTCTAATAAAATAAGTATATATTAAAAAAATTATTTCAAATTTATTTTCTTGCCTTTTGAGATGCAAAATCACTAGGAGAGGTGGACGACAATCAGCGGGCTAATGGGGTTAGGTTGGTGGGGGGTTTTGTAGAGAAAATGCTAGAGAAGCGATGGGTGGTGAAATGAGTGATTTCTAATGCCTAGATTAACCAGAATAGACTTGAGAATTCACTGCCCAAAATGCATCGGCGGCCGGCGATTGGCAGAGTAAACGGATGAGGTATGATAAGGGTTTTGGTGAGAAGGTTGAGGGGAGGAAGATGGTGGTGTTAGGGAAGGCCAACGTGCTAGGTACATGCTGAAAGGGTCAGAAATGGCTATCACACGCAATGGAGCTAGGTTGAGAGATTTGTAAAAAAATTGGCCAAATTAAGGATATCAAGGCTGGGAAAACATTGGAAAATGATAAAGTGATTGTTCCAATCGATTTTGGTGAGAAAATCGATCGAAATCAACTCCAAATGGTCGGGGGCGAAAAAGGGGTGGAGATGATGAATGTCAAATTTTAGGATTGAATTGGAGGTGAGTAATTTGAGACATGTAAATGACCATTTTAGCCTTTCATTGTTAAAAGAAATTCAATGTGTTAATTTAGGGGTGTAAATTAGAATATATGAAACTAAAGGTACAAACTTGCTATTTCGTCAAACTTTGGGTAGGAATATATGTAAAAAGTTTATAATAAATTTTGGTCTTTTTTATTTTTTTTTTTTTTGGGGGGCCCCTTGGATTGGCCTTAATAAGAAATTATACACTATTTTTATTTTTGTAATATATTCAAAAAAAAAATTTTAAAAATTTGACCCTTTTGGCCCTATTTTTTGGGGGCCCTAGGCAGGTGCCTCATTTGCCTACCCCTTGAGTCGGCCTTGCACAAATCCCAAGTGTCATTCCCCTAAATTCTGCTTCAATGCTTGAACGTGCCACAATAATGTGCAAATTTAATATTCGCAAGCGTATTAATCACTAATAGCTAGCAATAAGTATACTCCGAAGGTCAATCTCTTACAGAATTTCAGTGGTCTAAATTCTTAATTTATTTTATTTAACAACTAAATTGAACAATTAATTAAATCCTAAACACTGTAACCAAAGATTGATGAGATTAATCTAAAATAAAAATGTAAATTAATTAAAATTAACGAATGCAATATGTTGAATGTGAACTAAATCAATGGGATTGATAGTAGGGATTTAGCTAACTTCTCAATCATGTATTAGAATATTTGGCAAATAAAACAATTAAATCCTAAGTTCAGATTGTTGATTTTTCCACTAAGCCATAGTGAATTTCAATGATCATGTTTATTCTCCGTTTATAATCAACTAATTAACTTCTATGATCAAGTTGTTAACTAATGAATCGTAATCTACACAAGGAAATCACACAACCATATCCAAATCAAAACAATGATCATGTATTCAATTTGAACTCTTGTTTAGTAAAGCTTAATCAAGGCAAGATGATCACTAGAACGATAATTCTCAATTTTAATTATAAAAAGTAGTTGGCCAATTAACAAATTATAATTAAAATCGTGAAGAACAATTAAACAAGAAACAATCTAGAACTTTCATAAAACAAATCACCAAATACCATGATATTTAAACTAAACTACTACAATATATTTAGCTACTCATAATCAAACTCAAACGAATAAATTCAATGAATGAAAAACTAATCATATTTCAAAATAAGATCTAACTAAAAAGAAATCATCTAGGCATTGAAGTAGATTGATCCTCTTCCTTCTCTCCCTTGTTGAAAACTCACAATTTTCTCACACTAAAGACCCACTCTCAAAAACGTAAAAGAGTATCCAAAAAATCCACACCAGTTTGGTCTCTTGTGTTAAAAGTTTGTATTTATAGCCTAGGGTTTTTAAGGGTATGATTGGGAATAAAAAAATATAATAAATCAGGTAAAAGTAACAAAACTTCATGCATATAAGGGTCTTGGACGCTCGCTGCAGCGACCACAATTGCCGCTACGGCAATCGTCAATTGACTTCACGTTTGAATTCCCAAAAGACGCACTGATCATCCTCCAACGCACCTAATATCTTTGGAATTTGACAAAGTCATCAACACAATAATTATAGCTCTCTGAATCAGCTTTCCAATGCCATAAGAATCATCCAATTCTAAGTTATACAGCTCAAGTTATGATCAAAATACTGAAGCATGTTCACAATTCAAGAAAATTCTAGATTCAAATCTCATGTTCAAAGCACCATAACTTCCTTGTTTCAACTCCAATTCTTGACCCATTTTGGATGATTTCTTCCAAATCCATTTGAAAAGCTCATGTTCCTTCAAAATAGTAAAAACCACCTCAAAGTAACATATGCTTAAGGTAAAACACACAAATAACAACTAAATACATAACAAAATACTAGGGCAAATATTGTTTTATCTCACAACATTTTGTTTCTTGCTTATCCACGTGACTAGATTACCACATATAAAAGTGAAATAACCAGAAGTAGATTATCTGTCATCCACTACTCCAGCCCAATCAGCATTAGTATATGCATTCAGATTTGGTAATCCTTAATTTTGGTAGATAGGATTCCCTTTCCAGGAGCATGTTTTAAATACCTCAAGATGCACGTAACTGTGAGATTTGATAAGAATCGAAGAAAAGCTTAGGTAAATTGAAAAGAAGATTTGATTCAATAATAGTGAAAAGCTAATGTTTCTCAGCTTACTTTACTCTTTTATACGTGAAAGAGAATCTCACTCAACTCAAATGTTAATGCAAATTTGACTTCGTCCACATCAATTTTGATGTGGCAAAGACATGTTAAAGTGTGTTCAGGAGTATGCAAACTGTTAATAGTTTGTTGTCCCAGTTTGTACTATATTCTAACAGTAACTTCATTCATATGTTGTTCTCCAAGATTATGCATGAAGTAACTGACTCTACTCAATGCATAAGCAAGATCTGGCCTAGTGTGAGATAAGTACATCAATCTTCTCACAAGTCTCTAGTATCTCCCTTTGTCAACTGGTGCTTAATCAATCTGAACTCCTAATAATTTCAAACCTTCTTCAATTGGTGTATCAGCTGGTTGACATGCTGACATACCAGTTTCTTGTAGCACATCCAAGGCATACTTTCTTTGTGATAGAAAGATACCTTTTTTAGATTGAGACACTTCGATTCCAAGAAAATATTTCAAAGAACCTAGGTCTTTCATCTCGAATTCTTTTAATAAGTACTTTCGTAGAGCCTTCATTTCTTTTGGATCATTTCTTGTAACCACCATATCATCCACATATACAATAAATGCAGTAATCTTTCCTTGTTTTTTAAGGAACAGTGAATGATCTAAATTGCTTTGATGGTAGCCAAAAAACATCATAGCTTTGGTGAACCTCCCAAAGCATGCCCTTGGAGATTGTTTTAACCCATACAATGACTTTTTTAACTTACATGTCTTTTGGCTATGTTTTCTTGGAATACACCCTGGTGAAGGATCCATATAGATCTCTTCAGACAATTCTCCATGTAGGAAAGCATTCTTCACATTGAACTGCTGTAATGGCCAATCCCGGTTTGCAGCCAAAGATAACAAGACACGTAGTGTGTTGATTTTGGCTACGAGTGCAAATGTCTTTGTATAGTCTATCCCATGAGTTTAAGTGTACCCTTTTGCTACTAGTCTTGCTTTAAATCTTTCAATCATACCATTAGCTTTATACTTCACAGTGTAAATCCATCGACATCCAACAATCTTCTTTCCTGGTGGACGATCAACAAGTTCTTAGGTCTCATTTTTTGTAATGATTTCATCTCTTCATTCATAGCAGCTTTCCATTTTGGATTAGATAGGATTCCTGCACACTGTTAGGAATAGATACAGAAGATAATTGATTCACAAATGACCAATTTGATTCTGACAGAAGATGGCTAGACACATAATGACTCATGGGGTATTTGGCCTTACTAGATAGCTCATGTTTGTATGTTGGTTTGGAAATCCCTCTAGTACTACGTGGTGGTAACTGTTTCCTAATTGGTTTAGACTCTAAATCAGGAACATTCTTAGCAAATGATGGTTGTGACATACCAAGAATGAAAGGCTTAGACTGAGAAGTTTCTAAGGACAGGTTTGATACCACCTCCACATTTTCATCATTCACTTCATCTTCTTCTCTATCAACAAGTCTAGTTTGTGACTCATAGTCTTCCACATCTTAAATAGCATCTTGAACAACATAGTCAAGAGTCTGATTTTCTTTTTTACAATACTCCCCCTGAAGTTCAGACTTAGAAGAAAAATACATCAATTCTTCATGGAAGACAACATCCATCATCACAAACGTTTGTTGAGTTTTTGATACCCCTTTTGATGAGCACTATACCCAACAAAAACACATTTCAATGCACAAGGGGATAATTTGTTACGTTGATGTTTATGAAGGTGAACAAAGGCAATACAACCAAAAACATGAGGTGGTAAGTTTGGGACTATTGGAGCATTCACTGCTTTACCAAGAGCCCGAAAAGATGTCTAGAACCTAATAGAACTAGATGGTACCCGATTGATTAGGTAGGCTATAGAAGGAAGAGCTTCTCCCCAACAGAATGCAAGCTTCTATTAATGAGGCATGAACAACCTCCAATAAGTGCCGATTTTTTGGCTCAGCAACACCATTTTGTTGGGGTGTGTTAGAACAAGTAGTTTGATGAATAATACCATGTGCGACCAAGTACTGTTGAAGATCCGAACTTTAATATTCTCCTCCATTGTCACTTCGGAGGATCTGAACCTATGCATTATACTGTGTATGAACCATTTTGTGAAATCTCTAAAATAACAAATTAACCTCCCCTTTGGATTTCATTAGACATATCTAAGTCATCCTTGTACAATCATCAATAAAAGTAACAGAACAACAAGATCTGCCTAAACTAACTTGTGATGGCCCCCAGACATTCAAATGTATATGCATGAAAGGACTTTGACTTTTGTTTAATGTTATTGGAAGGGGGACTTGATGATTCTTTAATA